>NC_057811.1:106875365-106875862 GCF_018294505.1 Triticum aestivum
TTCTTCTTCTTCTTCTTCTTTCTCCTCCTCCTCCTCCTCCTCTTCTTCTTCTTCTTCTCCTTCTTCTTCTTCTTCTTCTTCTTCTTCTTCTTCTTCTTCTTCTTCTCCTTTTTCCTCTTCTTCTTCTTTTCTTCTTTCTTCTTCTCCCTCCTCCTGTTCCTCCCTCCTCCTTCTACTTCTTCTAAACTAAAACTAAAACTAATCTAAAATAAACTAAACTAAAATAAACTAAAAGTAAAAGTAATCTAAAATAAACTAAACTAAAACTAAAACTAATCTAAAATAAACTAAACTAAAACTAAAACTACACTAAAACTATAACTAAAACAGAAACTAAACTAAAAGAAACAAAAAGAAACTAATTAAACAAAAAAAGGGGGAGGAGCTCACCTGGTGGAGGGGGAGGCCGGACGGCTGCGGCGGCCGCTGGAGGAGGTGGCGACCCGGTGGAGGGGGAGGCCGGACGGCCGCGGCGCGGCTGCCCGACGTGGAAGAGG
>NC_057811.1:106876398-106884356 GCF_018294505.1 Triticum aestivum
GTGGAGGTCGGGGGTCGCAGGGGAGGGGTGTGGGGCGGCGGGGTAGCCGGCTACGGGGTCGGCGGCGGCGGCGCGGGTGTGGGTGGGGACGAATGAGAGAGTGGGGAGAAGAGACGGGGCGGGACGGCCGTTAACGTACCTGCCTCTTTGCCGTCAGCCAACGGTCGGCAAAGTTTCTTTGCCGTCCGCTTGCGGATGGCAAAGAGGTGGGGCCGGTGGGGTTGAGTTGGTTAAACAATAACTGGACCCACCCACCTCTTTGTCGTCTGCCAGCGGACGGCAAAGAGCACGCAGATGGCAAAGAGCTTCTTTGCCGTCTGCCATTTCTTTGCCGTCTGCTTTTGGGTAGCTGATGGCAAAGAGCTTCTTTGCCGTCAGCTAGCAGACGGCAAAAAGCTGGCAGATGGCAAATTAGCTGATTCCAATAGTGATTGGCAACAATGTGGCAACAACATCACATACAGTATTCCATCATTCAGAGCAAGGAGCATAAAAAAACCAGAATTTAAAATGAATATGGAGGCATGGCATATGCATCATACGAGATCATCTAGTAATAGCATATCAGTACATCCATAAGTCCACCAGTCCACATGGATACATCACATATCATAGTAGCAACACCACACATGACTCTGTGTCGCACATCATCAGGCTACCACGGCTATCTACATGTGTACCTGGAACAAAAGTATACCTGCCGACCTATCTGTCCGTCGGAACTAGTCTGGCTAACTACGGCTGTGCAAACTCTGGAAGGGTAGCTACGGCTACAAGACCTTTCCAGATATGTACAAAATCCAAAAGGACAACCTCCATGCACCTACCTAAACATCTCATAAGTGGGGGAACTAACTCTGGGAGGAGTAGCTATCTAGCATGATGCTACAACCTTGCCAGAATACTAACTACTACTACTGGTAGCACGTCAATCCTCCCTGACAACCTGGTGGAGTGTGGGGAGTGTGCTCTGGAGGTGGTGGAAATACAACGGAACTCAGAGTAGGAGCAACCTGAGAGGAAGGCTCGTCGGCGGCAAGAGACTCCTGGTCAATCAGGTACCCTACCCGGCCTGGAGAGGCGGAAGGTGAGCTGTCAATCTGAAGAGGGTTGAGGGCCATACCCGGACGGGTGTAGTCCCTCAACGCAGTGGACATCTCGCTGTTCGCCCGCTCAAGCTCGGAACAGCGACTCTGAAGAGTGTCAACCCGATCTAATAGGTCCTGAACAAGCTGATGTGTAGGTGGACGCTCGTACGGTGTGGAGGGACGTGACACTGCACGAGAGGAGGAACCCCTGATGACTCTAGGAGCTGGGTGGTCTGCACGAGTGGGTGGGACTGTCGGGTACAGAGGTGGACGAGCGGCACTCGAAGCTAGTGGTGGTAAAAACGTGGGAGGCAAGACAGGAGGACGTGGTGGAAGTGGAGGGAAAGCAGAAGTGGATGCAAAAGGCGAAGGAGCGACAGTGGGCGGAGGTGCAGACGAAGTCCCTGCCTCCTCTAACTGATGAGGCTACTCGCCTCTGCCCACGTACTCAAGGAGAGGGTGATAGGCGTGGAAAAGGTGTAAAGCGGCATCCCATGCCGCACCCTGAAGTGCTGAAACAAAGTCGTAATGCAACACTGAACCTAGAAGGGACATCTAAGCCCTCAGGAATGTGCACCGTGACTAAGTACCCCATAGAACACGGGTCGTGAAACACTGTGTAGTATGGTGCAATCAACACACCCAGAAGACCAAGAAGCTCAACCAAGAACAGAGCAAAACCACCATACTCAGCACCCGTACCAAACAACCTACCACTCGTCATCCTACATTGAGCAATTAAGAATTTAGTTAGTTATAATACGATGCAAAATTAATTTACCTAGGACAGTAAAAATAAAAACATTTTTCTTGCACAATTGTGTGGTCTAAATTATTTAATCTTCACTTGACTTGAGTCATTTTTTTTTAGAAAACTCATATTTTATTTTAGGTAAAGAGGGAACCTATGTTTCCTAGGGCTCGGACGGTCTCTAACTAAGTACATGACTCTTTCCTTAACGGGGCTCTGATACCACCTCTTCTGTGACGCCCCGTTACGTCCGACAGAGTCAGGCGTAACGGAAGCCATCACTTCAGAGTTGCGCCAGGATCAGTTAAGCAGAACAGTATCATGTACAAGACGGTGCAGCTCCCATGAGTAGGCAAGCTTTTATTACATTGACACCTCAAGTGTCGACTAAGCCTAAGCGACCATGACGATAGATCGTCATCCACTTCTAGTTACGTGCCTTCTAAACCAACCATGGAGGGCATCTACTCTTCATAGCCTTGATTGTCGACTTCCTCATAAACATACTCCACTTCAGAATAACCGAAGTCATTAAGATGACCAGATTCATCATAAGTACCATTCTCTATCACCTCAGAGTTCTCATAACTCTGTTGTTCTGAAAAACAACATAAGTGCAGCTGAGTACGTATAAAATACGTACTCCCGCAAGTCGCCGGGAAAAGTGGATGCAAGAGTCTTTAAAGAGGAATAACTTTACCGGCCACGGCTACAACCACCGAGCCATTAGCTCAGAATACTTTGTAGGTAAAAATATTTTCCCTTAACCCATTTTGTTGAAAACCAAATTTTATTTATAAAATCTACTGGCGACAGAGCGACGTGGGATCTTACATCCTGTGTCAGAGGAAAACCCACACGACGCACTTCCAAACCCAGAAGCTGGGAGTGATATCACATTTACTCTGATCAGAGGTGTACTGCTTTACCCATAGCATCACTTGGTCCAAGTCATCCATGCGCTACCCGTGCACACGACTAGACCAAGGAACCAGAACCTTTAACCAGCCCGTACACTACCTCTGCTTTTCCACCTTGCCTTACTAAAGGCCCGCGGGTCGAGACCCCTGACCGGCGGTCCCGCCCTAGGGTGACTGTACCTACCCGGCTACAGCCACCTTCTCCCCCATGCAGAGGCAGCTACTTGGCATGGGTAGTTGGTTCAGCCCGTCCCATTCCAGGTCTATGGTCTGTACGGTTTGCGCCGCTTTTGAAGTAAGCGCCAGTTGGTTGTGTCCTAATGTGATACCCTATGTAGAGGAGCCCGCCATCCAAGCCGACCCTCCCTGGATTGCTTTCACCAACATGAACTCCCCTACCCACGAAATATTTATTTATATTGTAACCCTACCCGGGTCACAACTACTTAATACAGATGCTTCACCTGATCTGGTCCAATTGCCAAATCAGTGGATCCACCTGATCCAAATTTCATTTTATTTATGAAAAATATTTATTTAAAATCTTATGCAAAATTTTGGAAATGACCCATAGCCCGGAAAACATTTATCAAGACATGGTCAAGGAGATGACGACTTGCCGGATAGTGCTTCGACCAACTCGGAATCACCGGGCGTGGCTCCTACGGATCCGAGATCGGCTCCTGATAATTATTTCACAACCATGTTTATATTTCCTAATTTAAAATCTAAAGATCCAGCAACACAGCCATGTTGGGCAAGCCATAATTAATTAACTAGGTTGTGATACGTCCTAGTGTTTCATTGAGAGATAAAATGCATCAAACCATCCAAATCAGAGTAGCATGCACGTATGCCATCCAGTCTAGAGAGTAAAAAAATGATAAGTAAAAAGGAAACAGTAGCCTGCACTACTAGTACTTTACTCGTTGAACCCAGCTCGTTCCTCTCCTCGTCTTCTCTGCTATCCCAAGAACAGAACCAGCCACCCACCTCTCTCTCTCCCCCCAAGAACAGAGCATGGCCACCGCCGCCTCGATCTGCCCCGTCCGGGCATCTCCGGCGACACGGTGGACACCTACAGATTCTCCTCGTCTCCCTCTACCATTTCCCCCTATTTCTTTTATCCGCCGCCGCCAAAAACGTCGCCACCACTCAATCCTGGTGCCGCCTGATTCAGGTCCGGTGGGCTTGCCTCCGGCTGCAGCGGCAACGATGTCTCCATGCCTACATCCTCCCCTAGCGCAGCCACACGCATGAGGCGTGCAGCCACGGGCGTCGGGCGTGTGCGGCTTCACCGGCGCTGCTCGGTCGCATGGCTCTGCTGCTAACGGTGTGGACTAGCCACATCATATTGCTACTACTGGTAAGTACTAATTCTGATTCCTTCCCCATAAGTGTTCCAAATTTCACATCGAGTGCCTGCTAGATGTCAACGTGGGTGTGCATATAGTGTTCATTTTATCTCAGGCCCTACTATTGCCCACTCAGCCATATTGCCTTCTTTCTCTTTGTTTATCTCAAGGCCATGAGATTAATCAAGATTTAATCTATGGCGTGGTCATGGTATTGCTACTGATTAGATCTAAATGATGTTCCTAACTAGTGCTACTCATCCTTGAACACCATATAGAAGCAAATAGTGGCAGTGAAACTCCAAAATTAATTACTTGTGAGTAGATTATAAACATCAATCACTCAATTTTTGCTACAGATTGGCAGGGATTAATAATTAGAACAAGGTAGTATACACAGCAAGATTGATCTTTTGGATACACACATACATGTCTTAGCAAGTTACTAGTACTTAGGATTTGATTCTTGGCATGTTAGATCTAGTACAAGCCATAGATGTCATTCACAGAAACTTTTACAAGCTTTTGCAATTGATCTAATTAGTTTTGATTAACTTGGATGTTTACGCAAACATTTTGTTCTTTTTACAGCAAGATAAATAGATCAAGGTGAATAGATGCTCATGGACTAATTCAAACCGAGGTGAAGATAGACAAGAAGTCAAGCAAGAAGGGCTAACACAACAAATTACTTGATTAGTACCTGATGGCGCATGCGACCCAAAGGGCTTCACCGCAGTGAAGGACAGCAGTGTGGCAGAAGGTGAAAAGGCAAGCGGTGGTGGTACTCCAGTGTATATGTGTGTGTGAGGTGGAATGGACCACAGTGAAAGGAATGGCTCCTATTTATAGTGGGGTTAGTAGCTATGTCGGTTTGGAGAGGCATTACATCTGGCATGCATGAGTGGTTAGGCTTGCATGCATGCCTCCACTTGTGTCTCTTGTAGGCTGTACTAGGGACAAGTGTAATTTGCTTGACTGGCCATTAGTTGGCATTTACTTTATGTGGAAAAAAAATGAGACCAAGATCTGATTATAAATTTGTAGAATACATGCAGGTTTGGAAAATATTTTGTTGTGCATGGTCAAATGCTATTTGCTATAATAAAAATTAAATGTCAGGTGTTTCCATTATTTTAATTAATGTTTGGGCAACGCCGTTGAAATTATTGTTATCTAATTTTGACGGTTCTTACAGTACCCTTGACTATCAATTGATAGACGAAGGTCAGAAATCAGTTAGAGAGGGACAACTCAAAGGAACGTATGATTTTCTGAGTTGTGGATGCATAGATTAAAATGTCAAACAAGTTCAATATATTTCTTCCAGATAATCCATGCAGAAAGGTAAGACTGGCAGATTCACAATGCAGAATGGAGAACTCATCAAGAGCACTCTGGGTGTGATCTTTTGGTTCAAAAGAACTTCTGACATAATGGTTCATGGTATTGGAAGAAGGAAATACCACGGACCTCGAGGACTGTCGCAAGGTTACTAATATCCTAAAGGAACTAGCAACACTATCAACATGAAGTAAGTAGGGTGAATCTCGGGTTCAAGAACCCAGGAATGGAATGCCTATTAACTAAATGGCATCACGGGATGCTTTCGAGAACGACGGCCAGAATCATAACACTAGGAATATAAAGGATTGCTAGATTACTGGGTGGTTCTCTAGGATGCCTAGGATCATAATACTAGCTCCAACATATATGTCAAGGCAATGGAGTACCTCAACAGACCGCTTAGTGCGCATAATCTGGCCCAAAAGGACATCGCGAACTGGGAGGAAGGATTTGCAAATGCATCAGATTCTTTAGAAACCTGGGATGACTCGACAGCATAACGGCTATAAATGCTTAAAAAGATTTGAGACATCCTGCAAAATGGTGGCATAACCTGTAGCGACCAGACCTCAAATGGCCTGTGCTGCTGTGCACCAGTGTCATCCCTGGATCAGTAATACTGACACGCACAGTACAAATGGAGGATTTATAACAGAGTAGCAATCACACACTTATTACATCGAATATCTCCGAAGAGATTAAGTATGATAAACATGGCTTAAGGCCATCTAATAACGATAACAGCGGAAGACTTGGAAGATAAGTGAGTCCATCAACTCCAGCGGCATCATTGAGTATAAGACCACGACCTAAGGCACCTTACTCGTCGTCTGAAAAGTCTGCAACATGAAACGTTGCAGCCCGAAATGGGTCAGCACATAGAATATGCTGGCAAAGTAACACATAGAGAGCAATGAACAATAATAATGCTATACTACATGCATATATGGCTGGTGGAAAGCTCTATGGTTACAGTTTTGCGAAAAGCCAATTTTATCCTACTTCAAAGGAATAAATTTTATTTAACTATCATGGTGGTTGTGAAACATTGAGATGGTTGACAGCATCTCAATCCCAATTAAGTATCATCATTATCCCAACAAAATTAATTATAAGTATCACGGTGATGAGATTCAAATGATAATCCAGGTACTAGATACTCAAGTTGTCCATAACCGGGGACACAGCTAATCATGATCAGTTTGTACACTCTGCAGAGGTTTGTGCACTTTTCCCACAAGACTCGATCGCCTCCGCTTGATTCTCGCACTGCATGATGTTTGAGAAACGGATGACCGAGACACAGTCTTTCAGAAAAAATCACTCTCTACTCTGGATGGACCGGTACACCTACTTTCCCCTACATATGCTAGTCCACCTCTTCAAGAGATCCTGTAACCTACTCAGCTATGCTAGAGCCCATAATAGCTTGCGGCTGCACACGGAAGTTTCTAGCATGAATAATCTTATGATCCCTTTGAGCCTGGGTGGCGGACCTTATACATACAGGCAACACTGGGTTCTCCAGGTGCCTCAATCCACCCAGATGTGAGTTTTAGTTGCCACCTTAAGTTGAACCATTATTTTCAATCTCACATCTGTCGTGAATATCACTCAAACCCAACCCACGTCTACGAGCATAGCATGGCAATATAATAGCAACGTAGAAGTAGCTCCCAAGGGTTTGATAAGAAAACAGGTAATAGGTACTACCTCAACTACTTCCCAATACCCACAGTTTATTTAGATCCTAATCATGCAATGTGTTTGAGGAAATAGATCTAATGCAAATAAAACTGGGTATGAACAGGGTATGATCAAAGTGTTACTTGCCTTGCTGATGATCCGCAAAACCTAGCGATTCGAAGTAACAAGCGGCACACTCTGGGTACTCTATCGCAAACAAACAAGCATACAATCAGTACTCATCTAATGCACAGGTAAAACTCGAATGAGAGATCCAACCAGAAAATTCAACTTAAGAACTCCGGTTTGCAAAAAGAATCAACTCGAAAGAAGCAACGAAAGTCAAACGACGGAAGAAAGAAACTTCGTTTGCTAATCTGGATCTAGGTCAAATTTTACTGTAGCAAAAACTGGTTTGAGTACATTAAACGGAAAGAGAATTTCGAGACGAAACTCTAGGCGCTTGAATCACCTGATTCCGATAAACGAGCGAGAAGTTAAACAGGTTTGAAGATTCGATCAGAAATCGAATCTGAGAAAATAGCGAGAAAATCCGACGAAAAAGAAAAACGGACGAACGGTTAAATGACGGACGTTCGTTAACAGAGAAAAACCAACGAACGCGTTTGTTAAAACGAACGGTTCGGTGAACGCTCGTAAAATAATAAAACCGAAAAAAAACCGGTCTAGGGTTTTTTTTAACAAAGGTTTTTTTTACAGAAAACCGGCAACGACGGGAATCGGGGCAGCGGCAGTACCTCGACGGCGGGCTCCGGCGAGGGGCTCGGGCGGGGCTCCGGGCTCAGGCGCG
>NC_057811.1:106884828-106896139 GCF_018294505.1 Triticum aestivum
CTCCTCCGGCGGCGGTGGTGAGGAAAGAGAGGGGGGGTCCTATTTATGGAAGGGGGGTGCGGCGGCTTGGGGAAGGGGGCACCCGAGGCGGCGGCGGCTACCGTGCCCGGGACGGACTCCGGCGGCGGCGTCGTGGGGAGAGAGGAGAGGGGCGACGGGGTGGGCCGTCAGCTGGGCCTTTGGCCCAGGCGGCGCGGGCGTTTTTTTTTAAAACTAAGTTCCGCGGAAAATATTGCGTAGAAAAATAAATAAAAACCAGAAAAATAGGAAATAAATTTTCCCCGTCTAGTTAGAAAATCTAGAATAGGGTGAACATTTTTAAAATCAAAAATAAATATTTTGAAAAACATGCATATTTTTAAATGCAATAAAAATTGCAAATAAAATCCAAATAAATTCCAAATAATGATTTTAACATTTTTCCTCCAGTATTTCAATTGTTTTGGAGAAGTCATATTTTCTCCTCTCGTTTATTTTAAAATGAAATATTTTTCCGGAGAGAAAAATAATTAAAACCACAATCCTCGTTTGAAAATCAAATTTGAAAAATTCGAGAAAATCCCCAACTCTCTCCGAGGGTCCTTGAGTTGCTTAGGATTTATCGAGGATTTGTCAAAATGCAACAAAACATGATATGCAATGATGATCTATGTATAACATACCAAATTGAAAATTTGGGATGTTACAAACCTACCCCCCTTAAGATGAATCTCGCCCTCGAGATTCGGGTTGGCTAGAAAACAGGTGGGGTGGTCTTTCCATAGATCTTCCTCTCGCTCCCAGGTGGCCTCATCTTCAGTGTGGTGACTCCACTGAACTTTGCAAAACTTGATAACCTTGCTGCAGGTAACTCGGCTGGCATACTCCAAAGCGCTTCACTCCTCGAAGGGGTGATACTTGAAGATACACTCTGTCTCCGACTTCGTGAACGGTCTCCTTTCGTTTAGAATCAGCATAACTCTTCTGTCTGGACTGGGCTACTTTGAGCCTATCGTGAATCAACCTCACTTTCTGTTCAGACTCCTTAATCAAATCTGGTCCAAACAACTGACGGTCTCCAACTTCGTCCCATAACAACGGTGTTCTACACCTCCTTCCTGTGACGCGGCCGATTTGACCGTACACTAATCATGCACGCAAACGTGTACGATCACGATCAGGGACTCACGGGAAGATATCACAACACAACTCTACAACATAAATAAGTCATACAAGCATTATAATACAAGCCAGAGGCCTCGAGGGCTCGAATACAAATGCTCGATCACAGACGAGTTAGCGGAAGCAACAATATCTGAGTACAGACATAAGGTAAACAAGTTTGCCTTAAGAAGGCTAGCACAAACAGGGATACAGATCGAACGAGGCGTAGGCCTCCTGCCTGGGACCTCCTAATTACTCCTGGTCGTCGTCAGCGGCCTGCACGTAGTAGTAGGCACCTCCGGTGTCGTAGGTGTCGTCGTCGACGGTGGCGTCTGGCTCCTGGACTCCAACATTTGGTTGCGACAACCAGATAGGAAGGAAAGGGGGAAAAGAGGGGGAAAGGCAACCATGAGTACTCATCCAAAGTACTCGCAAGCAAGGAGCTACACTACATATGCATGGGTATATGTGTAAAGGGGCATATCAGTGGACTGAACTACAGAATGCCAGAATAAAAGGGGGGTTAGCTAGTCCTGTCGACGACTACGCTTCTGCTCATCTCCATCTTGCAGCAGATAGAAGAGAGTAGATTGAAGTCCTCCAAGTAGCATCGCATAGCATAATCCTACCCGGCGATCCCCTCCTCGTCGCCCTGTAAGAGAGCGATCACCGGGTTGTATCTGGCACTTGGAAGGGTGTATTTTATTCAGTATCCAGTTCTAGTTGTCATAAGCTCAAGGCACAACTCCGGGTCGTCCTTTTACCGAGGGACACGGCTATTCGAATAGATAAACTTCCCTGCAGGGGTGCACCACATAACCCAACACGCTCGATCCCATTTGGCCGGACACACTTTTCTGGGTCATGCCCGGCCTCGTAAGATCAACACGTCGCAGCCCCACCTAGGCTCAACAGAGAGGTCAGCACGCCGGTCTAAACCTATGCGCGCAGGGGTCTGGGCCCATCGCCCTATGCACACCTGCACGTTGCGTACGCGGCCGGAAGCAGACCTAGCCCCCTTAATACAAGCGCGAGCTTACGGTCCAATGCGGCGCGCGCCACTCAGTTGCTGACGTCAAAAGAGCTTCGGCTGATACCACGACGTCGGGATACCCATAACTACTCCCACGTAGATGGTTAGTGCGTATAGACCAAATGGCCAGACTCAGATCAAATACCCAGAACTCGTTAAGCGTGTTGTTAATCCGCGAACGCCGACCAGGGCCAGGCCCACCTCTCTCCTGGGTGGTCTCAACCTGCCCTGTCGCTCCGCCACAAAGTAACAGTCGGGGGCCGTCAGGAACCCAGGCCCACCTCTACCGGTGTGGAGCCACCTGTCCTTTCAGCCCCCTCATCAGAATCTCTTGCGGGTACTCAACGAGCCGACCCGACTTTAGTCACCACATGTGTCATGTATATAATGTATATAGGATATACCCGTGATCACCTCCCAGGTGATCACGGCCCGATAGTATAGCACAGCAGACGGACAAGAATGTAGGGCCACTGATGGAAATCTAGCATCCTAGACTAAGCATGTAGGATTGCAGGTAAAGGTAACAACAATAGTAGCAAGGATAGGCTATGCATCAGAATAGGATATCGGAAAGCAGTAACATGCTACACTACTCTAATGCAAGCAGTATAGAGAAGTATAGGCGATATCTGGTGATCAAGGGGGGGGGGCGTGCCTGGTTGCTCTGGCAAGAAGGAGGGTTCATCGGTGACGTAGTCGACCACAGGGGCATCAACATCGTCACGGGGTCTACCGAAGAGAAGAGGGGGGAGAAACAGTAAATACATAGCAAGCAAGTGCATAACAAGACAACAGGCAGAGCTAGACGTGTTCTAACGCGGTATGAGGTGATACCGGTGAAGGGGGGAAACATCCGGGAAAGTATTCCCGATGTTTCGCGTCTTCGGACAGACGGACCGGAGGGGGAAAGTTGCGAGTTCGATAGGTTAGGGAGGTGTGGTGGACGAACGGACTGCGTATCCGGATTCGCCTCGTCGTTCTGAGCAACTTTCATGTACAAGGTTTTTTCATCCGACTTACGGTTTAATTTATATGATTTTCTAAAGTTTAATTGAATTTTTGGAATTACTGGAATTACCTTAATCCGAAAATCATTTTTAATATCTAAATGCTACGGCCTACGGGTACCAGAAAGTGTACCCACACTTTTGCACGTGAGGCTGACAGTGGGCCTAGAGTCAAAGTCAACGGCTGATTATGTGAGCCTTATCCAAATGAACAGTTCACGGGGGGGCCCCACATGTCATTGTCTAGGGTTAAGTTCAAGAGTTTAGTTTAACTAGGGGGTACCACTGTCATGTTCTGTTAGGCTAGCTAAACCAATTAATTAGGTTAATTGTCCAAATAATTAATTAACTATTTATCCTATTTTATTTATTTATTTTGGTTATTCATTTTTTTGGGGGGGTTGGCCCCAGTGGCGGTGGCACAAGCAGCCATGGCTTGGCAACGCGCGGCCGCTCACAGAGGAGCGCCGGCGACGAGCGCATAGCGCGACGGGGGAGCACGGCATGGCCCCGGATAGGAGCAACGCCGACGAGGCGCAGGCACGCCGGGGCAGGCTGGGGGACGGCAGATGCGGAACTAGGGGAGGCCAGCCGCGAGCAACGACGGTTGAGCAGCAGCAGAGGGAGGCGAGGCCATGCGTGGGCGAGAGGGCGCATGGATCGGCGCGCGAGGGTCAGGCGGGGTGGCGCGGGGCGTCGGTGACCGCGGCGAGGAGAAAAGCGGAGGAGGGAGGAGCTCACAGCCGTTGGCGGGGAGCGGGGGCGGCAAGGCGTGGCGGCGACCCGTGAGGAGAAGGTCGGGGAGGTTCCGGCGATGGCGAGGCGGCGACGGTGAGCGGGGCGACGAGCGGATGAGGCCGATGGAGAACAACACGGGCGTCGCGCGGGAGGAGCCGGTGGTGCTGGCTGGTGGCTCTGATGGCCGACGTGGCGCGGGCCGCCGGTGACGAGGCAGTCGGGCAGGGGCGACGAGGAGGAATAGAAGAAGGGGAGGAACGGAGCCGATGGGTGGCAGGGTAGCGGAGCAACGCTGGAGCGGCTTGCGTTCGCGGTGGTAGGAGGCGCTCGCGAAGGGAACGGGCGCGGGGAGCTCCTCTCCCTGGCACGATATGTGCGAGCACGCGGGTGGCGGCGGGTGTGGGAAAGTGAGGGAGAGAGATGGGGATCGAGGAGTGCGGGAGGGACGGCTAGGGTTCGGTCGCCCCAGGGGGGGCTGTAGGCGCCGGCTGGGCTGGCCTGGTTGGCCCAGAGGCCAGCTGGGCCGAGGCCCAGCGGGGAGGGGGGGTGCTTTTCCTTTCCTTCTCTTTTCTTTATTTTTTTTATTTTTTTTGTTCCTAATTATTTTGGTTTTAATAAAATAACAAAGTGGCACCTAAATTGATGTTACAAATTATGTCACAACCATAAAAAGTTACATCCCAAAATAATATAGTTTAGTATTTTACAAAATATAAAAGGCATTTAATTAATGGTTTTAGCTACTGATTTAATTAGTTTGGTGCATTTAAACATTTTATGAAGGCTTGGTTCCTCCACCAATATTACATATGATTTATTTGTCACTTTTAGAACATTTTAGTTTTGACATTTGAAAAGTTTTATTGTTTGCTTGATTTTGAATTTGAATTGGAATTGTTTTTGGATCATCGCGAGATTAACAATAGTAACCGAGGTGACGTGGCATCATTAGCGTGGAATTACTGTAGCTTAATTATCCGGGCGTCACAATTCTCCTCCACTACAAGAAATCTCGTCCCGAGATTTAAGAGGGGAGTAAGGGGGGAAGGTTTGGTAACGAATCTAGCGCGTCTTCTCATCCTGGCTTGCTCTTCTGGAAGAGGCTGGTCCAATACATTGATGTCTTCATTTCTCTGCTTCGGTCATCATGATGAAGTCGGCGTCCTTTCTTCAGGAACTCCATCGTACTTACGAAAGAATAAGGGGTGGGCATTTTGGGAGAACGGGCCTCGACAAGGTTGTCTATCGTGTCGACAGCATCGAGGAAGGTGGCGAAAGGTAACCCTCGAATCGAAACTTAAGAAAATATCGAGAGCAAAGTAAGGAGGTAACCTGGGAAGTTTCGAGCGGGCAGGCAATCGTTCGATGCCTGTTATAGGGCGTGAAAGGGTCAAAGCAACGGGAATAAGTATTGTGTCCGATATCAGACCTGAAGGTGGCTCGTGAATTACATACGAGGCCAGGTGCGAGGAACAACCTTGGAAACAGGGGGGTACATAAGAGTCAGGTTTCGATCCTGTGGAACTGTGGGTTAAAAGTAGGAAGGGCGATGACATCTTGCACGATCATGATAGTAAGGCATGGCAGAGGGTAGCCTGTCAGTTATATGTCAGCAACATCGTCGGTACCAAGGGCGAGGGACGAAGAGAACCATTTTCCTGCTCGTTGAAACGAGGCGGACCATTAGGCAAAGTTCTCGTCCATCGGTGGTTACCGAAATGTCACCAACAATAATAACAGGGTCTTACTGACAGAGTTGTACACCGAGGTGTTTACATAAGCAGGAGAATATTACTGCTTAGATCATATAGATCACCAGAAAGGTTAAACCAAACAATGGAAAGGAAAATAAGATTATCAGATTAAGCAGAAGAATGGAAAGGAAAATGTGTTTAAACACATATTTCAAGGGTATCATATCCATGACAGGATAGAAAGTAGAAAACCATTTAGGTAAGGGGAGGGGAAATTCATGACATAACCCATACAACGGTGTTTGGTTAATTGAGCAAGAAACATTTAGTATTGGGCTTCAAATGTTCTTGTTGAAAATCGGAGTACCATAGACATGCTTTGAGATAGCATTGACATGGTCAACAGGTGAAGATCAGAATTTGGAAACAAAAAGGATCCATCACGAACAACTTATGGAATAAGTCCTACAATTTCCTCATGGAAGAACAGCTAACCTTGCTAAAAGGGATAACTTATAACAATAGGTCCTCCCGCCAGGTGATATAATGTATCATCACCAAAGTTATAACTCTTGGAAATATGTTCCAACCATCATATCTGACCGAGATTCAGATCTGATTGGTGTCAGGATAACTCAGACTCAGGATGCCTGAGAAGAAAGGTGCAACACAAATTGTCGAAACGACATCGAAGATTCTCGGGAGATGAACTATGGAAGCGAGTTCCGAACAAGTGTTCATTTCATCAAGGAGAGGTGAGGAGGTGACTGATTGACTCAGCGACAATCCATTGAGATTTCCAAAAGATGGATTTCCACCACTATGTGATCAAGGAGATAACATTAGCTAGATCGAATGACTTAACGATGTATGCTCGAGGAAAACATACACAGTTAAACATTGGTTGAAATGTGCACCCGATATATGGGCTAGGTAGCACGATCAATGTTCGAATGATGATTCATTAAGCCATAGACGTAGAATGAAACTATAGACCAATAACTTCAAAGCAATAGGGTTGCTAGAAGTTTAGTATCTACACATCACAGACCATTTGTCGGTATTTCGTTTAGAAACTACACGGGGACCAAGAAAGAATGGTGATGGTGAGAAGTATCACTGTACCAAGAATTCTTAAGAGGTGGAGTAATGTTCACGACATTCTTGATATAAAGATGGTAATACTCCAAAGTAAGGAAGAACAAATGCTGGATAGCATGGATCTCAAGGTATAACACAAAACATGAACAAGTTTGTGTTGTGGGGAGGCAAGAATGTTGTCGATGATAACACAATTCATCGAGGGGCAAGGATGGTATTTCTCATCCTGAATTTCGACACACAACTTGGAAGAAGCCAAATTGTTGACAATGACCACGACAAATTTGTCGAGAGGTTTTCAAGAAGATGTAATTGATCGACGATGACATCAAGTCAAAGGAATGATGAAAGCGAAAGGTTATTGGAACCACGGGTAGGACACAAACTCGACATCAAGTTTGCCGTTCAAGGAGAAGTGATATGACGAGGAAGATCGACGCAAGATTAGCTCACTGACGAAATTTGTGTTCCGGGAAGGACCGGGTAGCACAGTTAAAAAGTTTTCACGATAAGGATATAGCCGATAAGGCTAGTAAGCACTTGAAGGATTATTAAACTCGTAAGCAACAAGAATTACTTAGAGTTATGGAATCGGAGTGCGGAATCGATTCACTTGTCGGTGTTCTCGAGTGACTAATAACTCAGAACCCGTTGAAAATTGGAATCAGTGAGAATGTAGCACTTGATGAAGAACTCATAAAAAGTTATGCAGTTCCATGATAATCTCGAGGTACCAGGGGGTAATACTCGACGACAGATCAAGGTAGAGGCTAGACTAGGGTATTGCTCTGCAGAAGACAAGTGCTCAACTTGTATGAGAAATGGTATATAAAAGAGAACATGGTCGGACCCATGATTGAAAAAGGCCAGATCCCAGATATAAGATGAACTTATACCAATGGAATAATTAATTTAGGAAAAGCTTTAATGATAAGATCTACATCGGGTCCATGGGCATGAACGCAAAGTTCAAGGTCGACTCCCATTTCTTCAATGCATAACCTTTCATTCACTTCTCGCGTTCGATGAAGTTGTATGGTAGAAAACTATCTGGTAAAATACCAGAAGAGTATGACTCATGAAAACTTTCGAGTTCACACATATTAAGGAAGGCACAGGATCAAGCCATCAGGGCTTCTTAGAACATATACCACGAACTTTGGAGTAAATAATACAAGCTCGAAAGTAGAGTATGGTTCACAAAGCAGAGGATACAATTTACCGAAGGCATCATGTATCCGAGGAAAAGCTCACCAGCTTATTTAATATGGAGGACATTGTCGGATAAAATCCAGCAAAGGAACCGATGGTCCACAAGGGATCTGTTGTGAGCATCGGTACTCAACCAGAGGAAGAAGAATGCAAGAAGATCTGATTATAGAAACAACTGACTAACTCAAAGTTCAAATGCAAAAGAATTAAGATTTCCAAATCAGGGGGTCAGAAGCAACGCTCTGATCAAGGGTGGATAAGTTGAGTAGGCTTAGGGGTACAATCGATGGTAATTTGATAGGTCGAGATCCAGCTCACGTTTAAAATGACGTCTGAGCCGGAAGAATGAATTTTAGGATATGATTGAGGATTGCGAGCATTCGCAACAAATTGGATCAACGGACTCAAAATGATAATGACAAGAGATGCCAATAAGATTACGAGACTTATGGGATTAACCATAATGCAAGCAAACAAGAATTTCGAGAGCAATAGGCTCCTGAGGATTTTCGGAAGATCGAATAGTATTTTGAACACTTTTGTGAAATACTTGAATCAACTGGGGATGACCGGATACCCGGTAAGTGCTAGAAATTATCCGTAGTGGTATTCATGTGGCAAAGAACAGCAAGGCAGTAAGCTCAAAAGATTCTCGGAGCAGCAAAGAGAATTTCGGGGTATCTTGTAATAACAAGATCAACTGGGAAACATTGTATGAGTGGCGAGTATACGTGGTTATCCATAGGAGTTTATCAATGAAAGGGAATTGCAAAAGCGATAAACACAAGTTCTCGGGTTATCAGCGGAGAGTATCTTCAGGGTCTTCTCGGGCAGCAGACGATCATCAGTAATAAGGGGCTCTCCGGGTGAAAGTGATAACGAGATCCTAATGTTAGATTTAGCAAAATTCATTTAACCCGAGTAGAAAAGAGCTCAGAGTCCCAGAGTATAGACAAGGAGTAAAAGATCCTAGTACCACCCAATGGCAACGTGGGCCCGTAAGCCACACAACCATGTTAGTAAAAGTTTTTCAATGACTAGACTCGACTTCGGCCAAGGAGTTGGAAAGGGGGATTCCTACAGGCAGTCGGCTCTGATACCAACTTGTGACGCGGCCGATTTGACCGTACACTAATCATGCACGCAAACGTGTACGATCACGATCAGGGACTCACGGGAAGATATCACAACACAACTCTACAACATAAATAACTCATACAAGCATTATAATACAAGCCAGGGGCCTCGAGGGCTCGAATACAAATGCTCGATCACAGACGAGTTAGCGGAAGCAACAATATCTGAGTACAGACATAAGGTAAACAAGTTTGCCTTAAGAAGGCTAGCACAAACAGGGATACAGATCGAACGAGGCGTAGGCCTCCTGCCTGGGACCTCCTAACTACTCCTGGTCGTCGTCAGCGGCCTGCACGTAGTAGTAGGCACCTCCGGTGTCGTAGGTGTCGTCGTCGACGGTGGCGTCTGGCTCCTGGACTCCAACATCTGGTTGCGACAACCAGATAGGAAGGAAAGGGGGAAAAGAGGGGGAAAGGCAACCATGAGTACTCATCCAAAGTACTCGCAAGCAAGGAGCTACACTACATATGCATGGGTATATGTGTAAAGGGGCATATCAGTGGACTGAACTACAGAATGCCAGAATAAAAGGGGGGTTAGCTAGTCCTGTCGACGACTACGCTTCTGCTCATCTCCATCTTGCAGCAGATAGAAGAGAGTAGATTGAAGTCCTCCAAGTAGCATCGCATAGCATAATCCTACCCGGCGATCCCCTCCTCGTCGCCCTGTAAGAGAGCGATCACCGGGTTGTATCTGGCACTTGGAAGGGTGTATTTTATTCAGTATCCAGTTCTAGTTGTCATAAGCTCAAGGCACAACTCCGGGTCGTCCTTTTACCGAGGGACACGGCTATTCGAATAGATAAACTTCCCTGCAGGGGTGCACCACATAACCCAACACGCTCGATCCCATTTGGCCGGACACACTTTTCTGGGTCATGCCCGGCCTCGTAAGATCAACATGTCGCAGCCCCACCTAGGCTCAACAGAGAGGTCAGCACGCCGGTCTAAACCTATGCGCGCAGGGGTCTGGGCCCATCGCCCTATGCACACCTGCACGTTGCGTACGCGGCCGGAAGCAGACCTAGCCCCCTTAATACAAGCGCGAGCTTACGGTCCAATGCGGCGCGCGCCACTCAGTTGCTGACGTCAAAAGAGCTTCGGCTGATACCACGACGTCGGGATACCCATAACTACTCCCACGTAGATGGTTAGTGCGTATAGACCAAATGTCCAGAGTCAGATCAAATACCCAGAACTCGTTAAGCGTGTTGTTAATCCGCGAACGCCGACCAGGGCCAGGCCCACCTCTCTCCTGGGTGGTCTCAACCTGCCCTGTCGCTCCGCCACAAAGTAACAGTCGGGGGCCGTCTGGAACCCAGGCCCACCTCTACCGGGGTGGAGCCACCTGTCCTTTCAGCCCCCTCATCAGAATCTCTTGCGGGTACTCAACGAGCCGACCCGACTTTAGTCACCACATGTGTCATGTATATAATGTATATAGGATATAACCGTGATCACCTCCCAGGTGATCACGACCCGATAGTATAGCACAGCAGACGGACAAGAATGTAGGGCCACTGATGGAAATCTAGCATCCTAGACTAAGCATGTAGGATTGCAGGTAAAGGTAACAACAATAGTAGCAAGGATAGGCTATGCATCAGAATAGGATATCGGAAAGCAGTAACATGCCACACTACTCTAATGCAAGCAGTATAGAGAAGTATAGGCGATATCTGGTGATCAAGGGGGGGGCTTGCCTGGTTGCTCTGGCAAGAAGGAGGGTTCATCGGTGACGTAGTCGACCACAGGGGCATCAACATCGTCACGGGGTCTACCGAAGAGAAGAGGGGGGAGAAACAGTAAATACATAGCAAGCAAGTGCATAACAAGACAACAGGCAGAGCTAGACGTGTTCTAACGCGGTATGAGGTGATACCGGTGAAGGGGGGAAACATCCGGGAAAGTATTCCCGATGTTTCGCGTCTTCGGACAGACGGACCGGAGGGGGAAAGTTGCGAGTTCGATAGGTTAGGGAGGTGTGGTGGACGAACGGACTGTGTATCCGGATTCGCCTCATCGTTCTGAGCAACTTTCATGTACAAGGTTTTTTCATCCGACTTACGGTTTAATTTATATGATTTTCTAAAGTTTAATTGAATTTTTGGAATTACTGGAATTACCTTAATCCGAAAATCATTTTTAATATCTAAATGCTATGGCCTACGGGTACCAGAAAGTGTACCCACACTTTTGCACGTGAGGCTGACAGTGGGCCTAGAGTCAAAGTCAACGGCTGAT
>NC_057811.1:106896757-106906876 GCF_018294505.1 Triticum aestivum
GCACAAGCAGCCATGGCTTGGCAACACGCGGCCGCTCACAGAGGAGCACCGGCGGCGAGCGCATAGCGCGACGGGGGAGCAGGGCATGGCCCCGGATAGGAGCAACGCCGACGAGGCGCAGGCACGCCGGGGCAGGCTGGGGGACGGCAGATGCGGAACTAGGCGAGGCCAGCCGCGAGCAACGACGGTTGAGCAGCAGCAGAGGGAGGCGAGGCCATGCGTGGGCGAGAGGGCGCATGGATCGGCGCGCGAGGGTCAGGCGGGGTGGCGCGGGGCGTCGGTGACCGCGGCGAGGAGAAAAGGAGAGGAGGGAGGAGCTCACAGCCGTTGGCGGGGAGCGGGGGCGGCAAGGCGTGGCGGCGACCCGTGAGGAGAAGGTCGGGGAGGTTCCGGCGATGGCGAGGCGGCGACGGTGAGCGGGGCGACGAGCGGATGAGGCCGATGGAGAACAACGCGGGCGTCGCGCGGGAGGAGCCGGTGGTGCTGGCTGGTGGCTCTGATGGCCGACGTGGCGCGGGCCGCCGGTGACGAGGCAGTCGGGCAGGGGCGACGAGGAGGCATAGAAGAAGGGGAGGAACGGAGCCGATGGGTGGCAGGGTAGTGGAGCAACGCTGGAGCGGCTTGCGTTCGCGGTGGTAGGAGGCGCTCGCGAAAGGAACGGGCGCGGGGAGCTCCTCTCCCTGGCACGATATGTGCGAGCACGCGGGTGGCGGCGGGTGTGGGAAAGTGAGGGAGAGAGATGGGGATCGAGGAGTGCGGGAGGGACGGCTAGGGTTCGGTCGCCCCAGGGGGGGCTGTAGGCGCCGGCTGGGCTGGCCTGGTTGGCCCAGAGGCCAGCTGGGCCGAGGCCCAGTGGGGAGGGGGGGTGCTTTTCCTTTTCTTCTCTTTTCTTTATTTTTTTTATTATTTTTTTTGTTCCTAATTATTTTGGTTTTAATAAAATAACAAAGTGGCACCTAAATTGATGTTACAAATTATGTCACAACCATAAAAAGTTACATCCCAAAATAATATAGTTTAGTATTTTACAAAATATAAAAGGCATTTAATTAATGGTTTTAGCTACTGATTTAATTAGTTTGGTGCATTTAAACATTTTATAAAGGCTTGGTTCCTCCACCAATATTACATATGATTTATTTGTCACTTTTAGAACATTTTAGTTTTGACATTTGAAAAGTTTTATTGTTTGCTTGATTTTGAATTTGAATTGGAATTGTTTTTGGATCATCGCGAGATTAACAACAGTAACCGAGGTGACGTGGCATCATTAGCGTGGAATTACTGTAGCTTAATTATCCGGGCGTCACACTTCCGTACAAGGCTTCGAAAGGGGCCATCTTCAAACTGGTTTGATAACTGTTGTTATAAGAAAACTCCACATATGGCAAATTGTCGTCCCAACTAGATCCATAATCTAGTGCACATGCTCTCAACATGTCCTCCAAAATCTGGTTGACTCTTTCGGTCTGTCCATCTGTCTGCGGGTGAAATGCTGTACTGAATTCCAGCCTGGTTCCTAATGTTTCATGTAACTGCTTCCAAAACTTTGAGGTAAATTGGGTTCCTCTGTCTGATACAATGGTCCTCGGAACTCCATGCAAACATACGATCCTGGTCATGTAGATCTTAGCCAACTTAGCACTGGTGTAAGTGGTCTTTACTGGAATGAAATGAGCCACTTTCGTCAATCGGTCGACTACAACCCATATTGAGTCATAGCCTGAACGAGTCCTGGGTAATCCTATTATAAAGTCCATGCCTATTTTATCCCACGTCCATTCGGGTATCGGCAATGGCTGTAGCAATCCTGCTGGCTTCTGATGCTCTGCCTTCACTCTCTAACACACATCACAAACTGCTACAAACTCCGCAATATCCTTCTTCATTCCGGTCCACCAGAACGTATTCTTCAAATCCAAATACATCTTCGTATTCCCTGGAAGAATCGAGTACGGTGAATCATGGGCTTCTTGCAAAATCAACTTCCTGATCTCTGGATCTTTTGGCACATATACGCGGTCCTCGAACCATAAGGTATCGTGCGCATCCTCACGAAATCCCTTGGCTTTTCCTTTGCTCATCTTCTCCTTTATCTCTTCAATCTCCTTGTCTGTCTTCTGAACTTCTCTGATCCTTTCCATCAAGGTAGACTGAATCTCCAATGTCGCTAAATAGCCTCTTGGGACTATCTCCAAACATAGCTCGCGAAGGTCCTCGGCTAACTCCTGAGGTAATTCTCCTGTCATGAGGGTGTTGACATGACTCTTGCGGCTCAACGCGTCTGCTACTACGTTAGCCTTTCCTGGGTGATAATGCAATCTCATATCATAATCCTTAATGAGCTCCAACCATCTCCTCTGTCTGAGATTTAACTCCTTCTGCGTGAAAATGTACTTCAAACTCTTGTGATCCGTGTACACCTCACAATGATTTCCGATGAGAAAATGTCTCCATGTCTTCAATGCATGCACCACAGCTGCTAATTCCAAATCGTGCGTAGCATAATTCTTCTCATGGGGTTTGAGTTGTCGTGAAGCATATGACACAACTCTTCCTTCCTGCATAAGCACTGCTCCAAGTCCTCGACGATAAGCGTCGCAATAAACTTCATAGTCCTTGCGTTGATCTGGTAGAATCAACACTGGTGAGGTAACCAATCGTTTCTTCAACTCCTGGAAACTAGCTTCACATTCCTCAGTCCAATTGAATTTGGTGTCCTTCTTCAATAGCTCAGTCATAGGCTTAGCAATTCTTGAGAAATTCTCGATGAATCTCCGGTAGTATCCTGCAAGTCCAAGAAAACTCCGGATTTCTCCAACTGTCGTGGGTGATTCCCAACTTGTCACTGTGTCAACCTTGGCAGGGTCTACTGCTATTCCTTCTCCAGAAATAACATGTCCAAGGAATCCAACTTCTTTCAACCAAAACTCACATTTGCTGAACTTGGCATATAATTGGTGTTCTCTGAGCTTCTCAAGTACCAATCGCAAATGCTCCTCATGCTCTTCCTCATCCTTGGAAAAGACTAAGATATCATCAATGAACACCACGACGAACTTATCCAAAAACTCCATAAACACTTTGTTCATCAGGTTCATGAAATAGGCAGGTGCGTTAGTCAGTCCAAATGACATAACGGTATACTCATACAATCCATATCTGCTGGTAAATGCCGTCTTGGGTATATCCTGTTCTCGAATCTTTAACTGATGGTATCCTGATCGTAGATCGATCTTGGAAAATACTTTAGCTCCTTGTAAGCGGTCAAACAAATCATTTATCATCGGCAGTGGGTACTTGTTTTTGATGGTCACTTCATTCAATCCTCGGTAATCAACAACCATCCTCAGCGATCCATCTTTCTTCTCCACTAGAAGTACTGGTGATCCCCAAGGTGACGAACTTGGGCGAATATAGCCTTTATCCAGTAACTCCTTGATCTGCTTCTTAATTTCCTCCAAATCCTTTGCGGGCATCCTGTATGGTCTCTTAGATATTGGTCCTGTGCCTGGCAAAAGTCCAATCAAGAACTCAATGTCTCTATCCGGTGGCATGCCTGGCAACTCTTCTGGAAATACATCTGGATAATCCTTCACCACTGGTACTTCCTCCTGTACAACTCCTGATAAGGAATTTACTTCAGTCCTCTTCGGCATATGTCGGGATACATACTTGATCCTCTTTCCTTCTGGGGTGGTAAGCAAAATTGTCTTGCTGGCACAATCGATGTTTCCTCCATACAACGATAGCCAATCCATTCCCAAAATCACATCCAAACCTTCCGATTCCAAAACAATGAGGTCTGAGGGGAAAACATGCCTACCAATGGCCAACGGTATCTGAAAACATCCTTGGGTTGCCATATACTTTGCTCCTGGCGAGGTTACTAACATAGGGGTTTTGAGAACTTGGGTGGACATCTTAAACTTATTCACGAATCCCCTTGATATGTATGAATGCGATGCACCAGTATCGAAAAGAACGGTTGCAGTAAATGACTTAACCAAAAACTTACCTATTACTGCATCAGGCTGAGCCTCAACCTCCTCCACGCTCACGTGGTTCACATGCCCTTTGTTGAACGGGTTCGGCTTCTTCCCAGAGCTTCCATTGCCATTTCCATTTTGGGCTCCAGGACAATCAGTTGCATAATGTCCCGTCTTCTGGCACTTGAAACAAGTAATGTGGCTTAGACCTCTCTTGGGTGGGGTAGATGGGTTGGTGCGGTTCTGTCCGTTTCCTCCTCCATTCCCATTACCATTCTTGGAGCCATTATGGTTGTGCGAACTACCTCCTCCATGGGTATGCTGAAACTGTCCTCCCGGCTTCGGGGTAAATCGTGGCTTCTGCTGGGCTCCAGAATTGTACTTCCCTTGTCCATACTTCCTCTTGCGGCTTTCAATCTGCTGTTGCTTCCGTTCAATCATGAGAGCTCTATCTACCAGTTCCTGATAGTTGTTGAAGGTTGCTACCATCAACTGCATACTCAGCTCATCATTCAGTCCTTCCAAGAATTTCTCCTGCTTGGCAGCATCTGTAGCAACGTCATCTGGTGCATAACGTGCTAACTTGCTGAAATCCTCCACATACTGGCCTACGGTGCATCCTCCTTGGCATAGGTTACGAAACTCACACTTCTTCATAGCCATAGCTCCTGCTGAAACATGAGCTGTACGGAAAGCTTGCTGAAACTGGTCCCATGTGACTATGTCAATAGGGTGCGTGGCTGTATAATTCTCCCACCATGATGCTGCGGGTCCATCAAGCTGATGTGCGGCAAAACGCACTCTTTCCGCATCTGTGCATCCTGCAGTGGTCAACTCCCTTCCAACTTTGCGGAGCCAATCATCTGCAATTATCGGCTTGGTGCTACTGGAAAACACCGGCGGGTTTAGCCTTAAGAAACGGGCTAAGTGATCAACAGGTGGTGGTGGCGGTGGGTTGTTGTTGTTGTTGTTGCCTTGGTTCTGAACTAACACTTGCATCAGGGCATTCTATTGCTGAATCAACTGGGTGATCTCTGGTGGGAAAACAAATCCGGGGTCGCGTCTCGGAGGCATCTGATAGGTTTAGAAGAGATGAGAGTTAAGAATAGAATGAGGTCTAGAGAGAAAATACTACCCATATGCTCATGAGACAAATTCAATCAATATCACTCAATCAATCCAAACAAGGCAAAACAATCGATCTAACTAGCGTTACAAAGTGCTTGAACTATTATTAAATGGGGGAAACTACTACTGATATGGTGGTCTACTAGAAATTCTGATCCGTTGAAGACTCCATGATGTCTGCTCCAGCTTCATCAATCCATTCGTCTTCACTTGGTTCCGAGTCGGTGTCGTCGATGATGATGTAGTTATCCGGACAAGTGCATTCGTCGACTTCTGCTTTTGGCACTGGATTTCCCACGAATGCTCCAATCTTATTCTCCAGGTCGTCAATCTTCCCTACTAGTGCGTTGATTTCCTCCAAGTAATCTTCGCGTGTAGCCTTGAGTTCTTCTTGGAGTTCCTTGATCTTCGTGAATGCCTTCTTCAGTTCTTCCTTGTCCGTGCACATCTGGTTCTCCTGGCGACGAATATGTTGGTTCTGCTCCTGGATGAAAGCTGCAATTGATCCATCCTTCTTGGTCTTGATCATCTCCCATTGCGCGTTCTCGACGTCCACAAATTTGGTAAATTGTATCCTTAAGTTCCTGGTGGTAGACTTCTCCAATGCGTCCCATGGAGATGTGTGCGGCCATGCTCTTCCCTAAACTCCAAGTGGGTGCTTCGAAAACCAATCTCATGGCACTAAACATCCTTCCTGGAATGATAACTTGAATCTTCCAGCTCTCCTCTTCAGGTAATGTGGCGTTGTAGATTCCGGTGATGCTTGGTATTCCTATGTTCAACTACTTGGTGACTTCCTTCAAGTGTCGACCAAACGGTGTGTCTTCATCTGGTTGCATGAACTTGCTCCTTGCATTCGCCATTCCTAAAAGAGTAGAAAGTGGAGAGGGGTCAGAAATGAGAAGAAAGAAGTTTTCTAGGGCTTAAGCTTAGTGGTCGTGTCCTACAGTCAGCGTGTGCTTTGATACCAACTTTGTAGCGACCAGACCTCAAATGGCCTGTGCTGCTGTGCACCAGTGTCATCCCTGGATCAGTAATGCTGACACGCACAGTACAAATGGAGGATTTATAACAGAGTAGCAATCACACACTTATTACATCGAATATCACCGAAGAGATTAAGTATGATAAACATGGCTTAAGGCCATCTAATAACGATAACAGCGGAAGACTTGGAAGATAAGTGAGTCCATCAAATCCAGCGGCATCACTGAGTATAAGACCACGACCTAAGGCACCTTACTCGTCGTCTGAAAAGTCTGCAACATGAAACGTTGCAGCCCGAAACGGGTCAGCACATAGAATATGCTGGCAAAGTAACACATAGAGAGCAATGAACAATAATAATGCTATACTACATGCATATATGGCTGGTGGAAAGCTCTATGGTTACAGTTTTGCGAAAAGCCAATTTTATCCTACTTCAAAGGAATAAATTTTATTTAACTATCATGGTGGTTGCTAAACATTGAGATGGTTGACAGCATCTCAATCCCAATTAAGTATCATCATTATCCCAACAAAATTAATTATAAGTATCACGGTGATGAGATTCAAATGATAATCCAGGTACTAGATACTCAAGTTGTCCATAACCGGGGACACGGCTAATCATGATTAGTTTGTACACTCTGCAGAGGTTTGTGCACTTTTCCCACAAGACTCGATCGCCTCCGCTTGATTCTCGCACTGCATGATGTTTGAGAAATGGATGACTGAGACACAGTCTTTCAGAAACAATCACTCTCTACTCTGGATGGACCGGTACACCTACTTTCCCCTACATCTGCTAGTCCACCTCTTCAAGAGATCCTGTAACCTACTCAGCTATGCTAGAGCCCATAATAGCTTGCGGCTGCACACGGAAGTTTCTAGCATGAATAATCTTATGATCCCTTTGAGCTTGGGTGGCGGACCTTATACATACAGGCAACACTGGGTTCTCCAGGTGCCTCAGTCCACCCAGATGTGAGTTTTAGTTGCCACCTTAAGTTGAACCATTATTTTTAATCTCACATCTGTCGTGAATATCACTCAAACCCAATCCACGTCTACGAGCATAGCATGGCAATATAATAGCAACGTAGAAGTAACTCCCAAGGGTTTGATAAGAAAACAGGTCATAGGTACTACCTCAACTACTTCCCAATACCCACAGTTTATTTAGATCCTAATCATGCAATGTGTTTGAGGAAATAGATCTAATGCAAATAAAACTGGGTATGAACGGGGTATGATCAAAGTGTTACTTGCCTTGCTGATGATCCGCAAAACCTAGCGATTCGAAGTAACAAGCGGCACACTCCGGGTACTCTATCACAAACAAACAAGCATACAATCAGTACTCATCTAATGCACAGGTAAAACTCGAATGAGAGATCCAACCAGAAAATTCAACTTAAGAACTCCGGTTTGCAAAAAGAATCAACTCGAAAGAAGCAACGAAAGTCAAACGACGGAAGAAAGAAACTTCGTTTGCTAATCTGGATCTAGGTCAAATTTTACTGTAGCAAAAACTTGTTTGAGTACGTTAAACGGAAAGAGAATTTCGAGACGAAACTCTAGGCGCTTGAATCACCTGATTCCGATAAACGAGCGAGAAGTTAAACAGGTTTGAAGATTCGATCAGAAATCGAATCTGAGAAAATAGCGAGAAAATCCGACGAAAAAGAAAAACGGATGAACGGTTAAATGACGGACGTTCGTTAACAGAGAAAAACCAACGAACGCGTTCGTTAAAACGAACGGTTCGGTGAACGCTCGTAAAATAATAAAACCGAAAAAAACCGGTCTAGGGTTTTTTTTAACAAAGGGTTTTTTTTACAGAAAACCGGCAATGACGGGAATCGGGGCAGCGGCAGTACCTCGACGGCGGGCTCCGGCGAGGGGCTCCGGCGGGGCTCCGGGCTCGGGCGCGGGGCTCGGGGTCGGGGGCGGCAAGGGCGGCGGCTCCAACAGCGGCGGCGCGGGCTAGCGGCGGCGGCGGTGAGTGCGGCGGCGGCGGCGGGGCTCCTCCGGCGGCGGTGGTGAGGAAAGAGAGGGGGGTCCTATTTATGGAAGGGGGGTGCGGCGGCTTGGGGAAGGGGGCACCCGAGGCGGCGGCGGCTACCGTGCCCGGGACGGACTCCGGCGGCGGCGTCGTGGGGAGAGAGGAGAGGGGCGACGGGGTGGGCCGTCGGCTGGGCCTTTGGCCCAGTCGGCGCGGGCGTTTTTTTTTAAAATAAGTTCCGCGGAAAATATTGAGTAGAAAAATAAATAAAAATCAGAAAAATAGGAAATAAATTTTCCCCGTCTAGTTAGAAAATCTAGAATAGGGTGAACATTTTTATAATCAAAAATAAATATTTTGAAAAACATGCATATTTTTAAATGCAATAAAAATTGCAAATAAAATCCAAATAAATTCGAAATAATGATTTTAACATTTTTCCTCCAGTATTTCAATTGTTTTGGAGAATTCATATTTTCTCCTCTCGTTTATTTTAAAATGAAATATTTTTCCGGAGAGAAAAATAATTAAAACCACAATCCTCGTTTGAAAATCAAATTTGAAAAATTCGAGAAAATCCCCAACTCTCTCCGAGGGTCCTTGAGTTGCTTAGGATTTATCGAGGATTTTTCAAAATGCAACAAAACATGATATGCAATGATGATCTATGTATAAGATACCAAATTGAAAATTTGGGATGTTACAAACCTACCCCCCTTAAGATGAATCTCGCCCTCGAGATTCGGGTTGGCTAGAAAACAGGTGGGGTGGTCTTTCCGTAGATCTTCCTCTCGCTCCCAGGTGGCCTCATCTTCAGTGTGGTGACTCCACTGAACTTTGCAAAACTTGATAACCTTGCTGCAGGTAACTCGGCTGGCATACTCGAGAATCTTAACTGGTTTCTCCTCATAAGTCAAATCACTTTCCAACTGTATCGCTTCCAGTGGCACAGTATCTCTCAGTGGTATCTCAGCCATCTCTGCGTGGCACTTCTTCAACTGCGAAACGTGAAATACATCATGTACTTCAGACAATCCTTCGGGCAATTCAAACTTGTAGGCAACTTCTCCCATACGTTCCAACACTCTGTATGGTCCGATAAAACGAGGCGCTAACTTTCCTTTAACTCCAAAGCGCTTCACTCCTCGAAGGGGTGATACTTGAAGATACACTCTGTCTCCGACTTCGTGAACGGTCTCCTTTCGTTTAGAATCAGCATAACTCTTCTGTCTGGACTGGGCTACTTTGAGCCTATCGCGAATCAACCTCACTTTCTGTTCAGACTCCTTAATCAAATCTGGTCCAAACAACTGACGGTCTCCAACTTCGTCCCATAACAACGGTGTTCTACACCTCCTTCCGTACAAGGCTTCGAAAGGGGCCATCTTCAAACTGGTTTGATAACTGTTGTTATAAGAAAACTCCGCATATGGCAAATTGTCGTCCCAACTAGATCCATAATCTAGTGCACATGCTCTCAACATGTCCTCCAAAATCTGGTTGACTCTTTCGGTCTGTCCATCTGTCTGCGGGTGAAATGCTGTACTGAATTCCAGCCTGGTTCCCAATGTTTCATGTAACTGCTTCCAAAACTTTGAGGTTAATTGGGTTCCTCTGTCTGATACAATGGTCCTCGGAACTCCATGCAAACATATGATCCTGGTCATGTAGATCTTAGCGAACTTAGCACTGGTGTAAGTGGTCTTTACTGGAATGAAATGAGCCACTTTCGTCAATCGGTCGACTACAACCCATATTGAGTCATAGCCTGAACGAGTCCTGGGTAATCCTGTTATAAAGTCCATGCCTATTTTATCCCACTTCCATTCGGGTATCGGCAATGGCTGTAGCAATCCTGCTGGCTTCTGATGCTCTGCCTTCACTCTCTGACACACATCACAAACTGCTACAAACTCCGCAATATCCTTCTTCATTCCGGTCCACCAGAACGTATTCTTCAAATCCAAATACATCTTCGTATTCCCTGGGCTCGGGCGCGGGGCTCGGGGTCGG